>NC_064896.1:21991245-22028745 GCF_929443795.1 Astur gentilis
GTTGTAAGCAAAATAGCGCAGTATAAACGAGAGTGCCCCTCCATCTTTGCGTGGGAGATTCGAGACAGATTACTATCAGAGGGGGTCTGTACCAACGATAATATACCCAGTGTAAGTTCATGAAAAAAACCTTCCTGTGTGCTGTGTACAATGCTGGGTAGCCGTAGCGAGCCTCTGCTTCCTTTGTTTTGGTATCAGATGAGAGGATAGCAGGTTCACATCATTTGCATGTGGCAGGGTCAGACGCATTTTTTCATACAGAATCTGACAAATGCCTTTAAGGAGGGGGAAAAAAAAAATGCAAAAAAATATATATATATAAAAACATGCGGGTCACCCCTGCGCCTGGCGCCTCAGGACTGCGAGCATCAGTCGAAGGCATCACTCTGGTTTTGCAGGGTTGGGTTTGGGGCTTTTTTTTTTTTTTTTTTTTTTGCCTTTTTTTTTTTTTTTTTTTCTTCTCCCCCCCCTCCCCGTGGTTTGTTTGTTTGTTTGCACCACCACCAGCAGTAAGCGAGTCGGGGCGGCTGGGACACGGCGGTGCGGGGCGGCCGCAGCGCGCAGCCGGCGCTCGGGGAAGCCCTTGACTTGCGCCCAGGTCGGGGGGCGGCGGAGGGGGGGCGCGGAGGTTGCGCGGGTGGCTCGCGGGGAGCGCGCTACCGCACTACCATTGCCTTTCCTGTCCTTTGCCTTCCAGGTGTCGTCGATAAACAGAGTCCTCCGCAACCTGGCTAGCGAAAAGCAACAGATGGGTGCCGACGGGATGTACGACAAGCTAAGGATGCTGAACGGGCAGACGGGGACCTGGGGCACCCGGCCCGGTTGGTACCCCGGCACCTCGGTACCCGGGCAGCCCGCCCAAGGTAAGGGACGGCCCGGCCCGGCCCGGCCCGGCTCGGCTCGGCTCGGCCTCCCCCCCCCCCCCCGGCGGAGGCGGCGGCGGCGCCGCCGCGGGTGCCCCTCGCCCCCCTCCCCGCCCGCCGCCGCCGCCGCGCTGAGGGCGGTGGGCGATTTTCTCCGGAGAGTGGCTGAGGGTCTTCCTCCCGCCGCCCCCCCCCCCCCCCCCCCTCTTCCCCGGGCGGCCTTCCAGCCCCGGGGCCGGGACCGGCGGGCAGGGCAGGGCAGGGCAGGGCAGGGCGGCCCGGGAGCCGCCGCTGCCAGCCCCGCGGTGCCGGCGGCCGGGCGGGCTCCGGGGCCGGTACCGAAGGTCGCCCACGGGCCCGGTAATGAGGGCTCCCGCTCCCCGGGCCGCGCCGGGGTCTGCGAAGCCGGGGAGATCGGTAACTATCTCCGTAGGGCTGATTGTAGTTCCTCCTCAATGGACCCGAAACAACTTTGTAAATATAGGAAACTGTTTATCCTGAAGATTAATAGGTATTTGTTGTAGGCATGACAAGGGGATAATATGAAGGATAATGGGATGTTACGTTACATACTTAAGATGGTTAATGGCTTCTTTTTGAATGCGGGCTCTGTTGAGGCTCGGCTCGCTCCCCGGCTGTGGTCATTCCTTTAGAAGAGGTGTCTATATACAACAACCTGCTTTTTGTTTTCACCCCGCGAGGAAAAAAAAATCGGTAACAGTGTGCGGAATATCTGGTACAAAGGATGTTTCTGTCACACGCAAGAATTTGTTATGGGAACAATTCTGTCGCTATGTAATTGCTCATTAGAGATCGTTTTGTTTCTCATTAAGGCGACATGAATAAGCGTCTAGTTGAAGGAGACAGCTGTAGAAATGTTCCACAGGAGACCTCTGGACACGATATGGCACCGCTTGCCAATTAGACATGTCAGTTTTAAGAGAAGAAAACAATCTATGAAGGACACTAGAAAGATAGAGCGGAGCCCTCGCTTCCCCCCCCACCCCCGCTTCGGTGTGGCTGGGGGGGGGGTTCGGTCGTTTGGGGTTTTCCTTTGCTTTTGCCCGACCGTGTCCCCCTCGGACCCCACCGGCTCGCCCCTACCTGCGGGGCTGCCCCCGCCCCGCTGCCGGTATCGCGGCCCGGCCCGGGGCTCCCCCGCCTTCCGTGCCTGCCCCGCACCCGAGAGCCAAACCCGCGGAGCGGTGCGCGGCGGAGGGGAGCGCACTTTCCGCCCGGGCGGCTCCGAACGGCCCGGGCTCCCTCCGTTCCCGTCGGTGCCTGGTTTTTTTTGCTTTCTTATTTTTTGTTGTTGTTGTTGTTGTTGTTAGAAAAGGTATTAAATGGAGAAATTTGGGCTCCCCCCCCCCCCCCCCCCCGCAGAGTCGCCGGGGCCAGCTCCGCGCGGTTTGCGCGGGTGCGGTGCGGGCGCACCCGGGGCCGGGCGGCCCTCGGCCGCCCCAGCGCTGCGGGGGAGGCGGCTGTGTCCGAGGGGGGGGGACACGCACACACACACACACACACAGGGCGGGGGGGGGGGGGGTGTCGGTGGAGCTGCTGGGGGCCGGCGGTGACCCCTCCCCGCGGCGTGGGGGTGAGCGCAGTTTCCGCGGGGGAGCAGGAGAGCGGCGGGGCGGGAGGAGCCCCGGTGGCCCAGTCGTAACCGAAACACAGAGGCGCGGAGCGGCGCGGAGCGGGGGTGCGTGTGTTGAGCGGGCAGGAGAGGCGAGGGGGAGGCAGGCAGGCACTTAAAGCATCCGCATGGCAAAATTAAAATTAATAAAATGGATTTCCTCTGGAATATTCATGCTCCCTCTGATGTTTTTCCCTTGCAGGGGTATGTTGCTGGATTTTAAGAGTCCATTACTCAAAAAGCATAAGGCGAGGTTAGGTCTCAGAGGGGTACAAATATGGTCTCAATCTGATAAACGCCATGCAGCAGTGAATAAAATAATGGATACATGAGGGCTGACAGAACAAAAAGAGACATCTCTATCCGGGAGAAATTCTCCAGTGATTTAGTGGTTTTAGGGATCACCGAGACACTGTTTCTTATCTCCCCCCCCCCCCCCCCCCTTATGAGACTAAAGCCTTCTATAGGATTTAGACACTTTCTCTTTCAACAGATGCTACAATGTTTTGATCCCAGCTCTATAGCTGAGAGGTGCCGCAATTGGTTTGCTATCTTTTTTTGCTTGTTTTCCGCCTCACTGATTAAGACACTAAGAAACTAAGGAATGATTTTATTTCCCAGCGTCTTTTTTTTTTTTTTTTTTTTTTTTTTTTTTTTTCCAGGAAACAAATCCTATACCCAGCGTCAGATGGTCTGGCTATAGGATAATAGGGACGGACATTCACTCGCTTTCTTACGGATTAGGTCTGGAAGGTGGAACAGCCCTATTGAGATCGCTCCTTTTAGTTTTTTCTTTTTTTTTTTTTTTTAAAAAAAAAAAACAACCCCAAAAGCGGGTGGGGTGGGGTGTGTGTTTAAATAATGATAAGCGAGTTTAGGTGAAACTTTGAGCTGGCTCAAAGCTTTGGGGGCAGATGGGGAGCGCCCGGAGACGAGATTGCCAAAAAAAAAAAAAAAAAAAAAGTGACTTCAAAAGTTTGAAAACAAGCTTGGGGGTGGTGGGGGGGGGGGGCTGGCTCTGGGGAGGGCGGCCGCGGCCCCGCGGGTCCCCCCCGCTCCCCGGCGGAGCCCGGCCGCGCTGCCCCCCCCCCCCCCCCAGCCCCGACGTGCGCGGCGGCGGGCGAGAACCGGCCGTCCCCGTCGCCTTCGGGCGGCTCCCCCCCCCCCCGTCCCCGTCCCCGTCGCCGTCCCCGTCCCCGCTCCCTGCCCGGTCCGCGGGACAGTGATGGATGAGGGCGGTGGCGGAGGTTAGACGGCGGCCCCCGCCGAGGGCGGCCGGGCGGGCGCGGCCCCCGGCGCTGCCACCAGCGCTTGGCAGGGCGGCTGCCCCGCCGCCGCCGCCGCCGCCGCCTTCCCCGGGCTGGGCGGCTTTGTGTCGGGCCTGAAAGGCGGCCCCCCCCCACCCAGCGCCCCCCACCACCCCCCCAGCCCGGCTATTCACCCGCCGCCGGCCGCCTCAATGGGGCTGCGGCCGCCCATATGGTGACCGCGGCCGCTGAATCCCCGTGTTTAAATGGGGGAGAAAGTTCGGGTTTTAAAACATTTCAAAGTGGTTGAAAGGGTCCCACCAGACCCTGTCACAATCCCCCCCCGAGCTTTGAAGGCCGGGGCCATTGTCCGCCGATTATAAATGATATTACTTTAAAGTTGATTTCCCACAATATTTAAAGGATGTCGCGGGAGCGTCGCTCTTTATTTTTGGCGTAACTTTTCAAGGGAATTAGCATAAGTAGCCCGTGCGTCCCTCGTCCCGTCTCCCCCTTTATGCCACATCAAAACGCCTCGAAAAATATGCTCTGAAAGGAGAGGGAGAGCTAATTTAGGGACGGCGACTTCTCCGCCTCGACAGCGAGGTCCGCTTCTCTCGCCCGCCGCGGCCTGCGGCGCCCGCAAGGCCCCGCAAAAGCCGGCCGGACCTGGGACGCGTCCTTGCGACCGCCCGAAAGCGGAGCGCGGTGAAACTTTGCCCCTGCTCGCTGCCAGAAATTGCATCAAAAGTGGTGGAAATGCCCTAATTAAGAATGTACCGCTTAAATGATATGCCAAACGTTCAGCTGCAGAAGAGCGTATTTAGCTAGTTGGTGAACTCGCTACTATTTCTTTTAAAATTACATGTTAAAATTTTAAAAGAAATCTTACTTTTCTCTGGTGCAACACATTACAAAGAATGGACAGTCCTTTTATCTAAATATAAAATTCCATTTTCAGCAATTATAGCCTGTTCTTGGTGATGATATAATTACAGCTGTGCTCAGTAATAGGTGTCAAGGCAATGCACACTCATACAATAGTTGAATAAAACTGCAGAACAATGCAGGCACTTCTAAATTCACAACCTTTAAAATGAAATTGACTGTGCAGAATTCAAATAAAAACTGGATAAATATTTTTTAAAAAAGATTACAAGCTTGGTTTGGTTTCTTAATAGCATTTTCTGCAAACCTATCAACATCTAATTGATTAGGTAGGAATTACTGATTATAGATAATCCGAAATACCGAACAGCACCGTTTTAAATATAGCAATAGGTAAATAAATGCAGCAGGCAGAGGAGACTGCCACGGCACTTCGGCAGCGATTCACGGAGAGAATCGCTTTCAGGGGAAAGTAGTTTTATGCAGGTTTTATTCCAGAGGAAAAACAAAATGAAATTAAGACCAGGCGATCGCAAGTCCTCATCTCCGATGTTTACGATAGCGCTGGAAACTGAAATGTCTCCCTGTTACCCGTGTCGTTGGCGCGACCCGGCTTTGATACCCGAGACGTTTTTAAGGGAGGGTGTCAGCAAACATGGCGGAACTTGTTTCCAATCGCGTTATTTCTCCGATGGGGATCTGAAAACAAGGGTACCTGCGTTTCACTTTCCGACTCTCGGTTCTGCAGATGGCTGTCCGCAACAGGAGGGAGGAGGGGAAAACACCAACTCCATCAGCTCTAATGGAGAAGATTCAGATGAGGCCCAAATGAGACTCCAGCTGAAAAGAAAGCTGCAGAGAAATAGGACATCCTTTACCCAAGAGCAAATCGAAGCCCTTGAGAAAGGTGAGTGACATTTTCCTAGGGCCGGAGCAGGAGAGAAGGGCAAAATGGGCCCCGGCTATATTAAGAGCTGAACGGAGGCATGGCATTCACGTGCCTTATGTATATATGGATATTTTTCTAAGTCCGCGGCTCCCTCCGTGCTCTTTTATTCCGTGAGCTCCAAATATTCGTCGCTGGCCGCGATATGCACCCGAAAGCCGTTAAACGCCTTTCAGAGGGAAGGTACTCGGGGCACAGGTCATACCGAAACATCGTTACGCTCTGGGCTGCCCTCACCGGGGACAAATTTCCTCCCGCCGACTGTGCCGCGGCCAGGCCCCGCTGCTGTACGCCGGGAAGGCGAGGGCAGGCAGCTGGGGCTGGCAGAGCCCTCCGTGTCTGGAGCCCCGGTCGCTCCCCGTCCCCAGCGCTGCCGCTGCCTGGGGCCGGGAGCAGGTGCCCTTTTCCCTGGCCGGCCCGGGCGCACCTCGCCTCTGACCCGCTGCGGATCTTTGTTCTTATTTTCTGCTGTTAGTCAGCGACGTGCCATTTCGCTTCTTGGTGACGAGGGTCAGAGCTGCCTTGGGGACCCCCTCAGCGGAGGCAGAAGCCCTCACTGCTTCTTGAAGGATGCAGCGTTGCGCCCAAGCCTGCCTACCCCCTTAGCGATATTCCCCAGCGGGCAAGGCGTCCTCCTTCCTAACACACACACACACACACACACACACAAACACAAAGCCCAGCTTTGCCTATACAGCGATGTTTCTTAAGAGCGTTTAGAGCATAGGCGGCGCAGGAACGACTCTGACTTTACAGTCGGCCGCATTAACTCTTTGCAAATAACGCAACCCTATTTCCTTCTGCAGAATTTGAGAGGACCCACTATCCCGATGTGTTTGCAAGGGAGAGACTAGCTGCTAAAATAGACCTGCCTGAAGCAAGGATACAGGTACTGAGTTGCTGCGCAATTATGACTATTATCATTTCTGCTATTACTATTCTAGTTTTGTTATTCCTGGCTTCTCACAGCACAGGGCAGCCCCGATTTACTCTCCTCCTGCAGGGAAGCAATGGCAGCTGGGGTCCGCTTTTGCGCGCTGCTTTGCTATGCTGCAAGCCAGCTTCCCACCAGCACGCCCTTGAGTTACGTGGGGGAGGTCCCTGTAAGCTCATTCACGTCTCTCAAACGCTGTATTTTCAGGTGTGGTTTTCTAACAGAAGGGCCAAGTGGAGAAGGGAAGAGAAGCTGAGGAACCAGCGGAGACAAGCCAGCAACACTCCCAGCCACATTCCCATCAGTAGTAGTTTCAGCACAAGCGTTTACCAGCCGATCCCGCAACCGACCACCCCCGGTAATGCCACCAACCCGCTCGCGTTCCTCCATCCTCTTGGGAAAATGAGACTCTGAGACTGTGTCGCCAATTGTAATGGTGGTTAAACTAATGCGTTCGTCTATCTGTCTATTCTATTATAGTTTCCTCTTTCACATCAGGTTCCATGTTGGGCAGAACGGACACGGCGCTCACAAACACGTACAGCGCGCTGCCGCCCATGCCTAGTTTCACCATGGCCAACAACCTGCCTATGCAAGTAAGTCCGGTGCCGTCGCTGCGACACGACGCTCCCTCGGGACTCGGCAGCCCCTGGGGTGTGCGGGAGCGGGGGTGGGGACCCTTCCTCCGCAGGGTGGGGGGCTTACGGACCCAAACCACGCTGCAGGGAAACCGGCAGCAAAGGCTTCCCCAGCGTCTGAAAAGATGCCCAATTTGGGAGAATCACAAGGGAAAGGGCACTGTAAAGGCCCGGTGCTCAACAAGCACTTTTCCTGAATTTTAAAAAAGAAAGATTCTCAAATTTACAAGGCAACCAATCTGGGATGAAAAAAACCTTTTCGGACCCCCCCCCCCCCCCCCCCGGGTTAACCTATGGAACTCACTGGTGCAGTATTGTGGAAATTGCTGCCGAAATGAGCTGCTGGAGGGATCCGACCTTCTCGGTGTAGGTAATGTGGCGGCAGCACATTAGGAACACCTGAGAGAGGGAAGGATGTGATTAGCATCAGTGGTTATGCCAGCTAAGCCAGAATTGCAAGAGCTGTCAATCCTCATGCCTGAAAGCATTAGCTGATCACCAGCTGGGTTAGGAAGAAATCTATTCCTTTGGGGTCTGTTTCTATAGACCTTTCAGATGCAAAATTCCTCCTTTTTTAATGGTGGGGTTGGCCTAGGAAGGTGCTGGCCAATTACGGGAGTTTTACAGCTTTGTCTGAGGCACACAGCATTGACCACTGCTGGAGACAGGCGAGCAGATTAGAGAGCCTGACTCCTTCGCTGCGGCAATTACTATGTTACTAATTGCTGAACCAAAATTAACCAAATAAAGTTAGAGTCTCGCAAGTCCGCGGAAAGAAATGACGTTGGCTAGGTCGCTATTTCGTGACGTTGGAGGCCGGCGGTGCCGTTCCCGGCAGCGGGCTGAGAGCAGATGACAAAAGATCAAAAGGCTGATACAGGAGGGGACCCTTGGGAAAGCAGGAGGCCCCTGATTCACTGCCAGGCTCCTGGGCAGGGACCTGGCACGCGTGAGCCGCTCTGGAAAGTCCTGCCTACGTGGCCACCACGATGTGATGGCCACGCGATGTCGGAGCGGGAGATTTGGCAGCCGAACCGTCGGCATCTCTCTGCGGATGCGCGGTGGGTTGCTGGTTCTCCCAGAGCACGGCGTGTGTGCTTAAGCGAGCGAGGCTGTCAGTATTTTCGGAGACGGCGTGTCAGGGACGTGCAGACGGAGGAAATATGTGCAGACGTGTCGAGTCTCGTGCGCTTGGAGCGGGAATTACTCATCCTGCCTCCTGCCCCCCCCCCCCCCCCCAGTGCCTCCCCATGTCGCGGCTGCACCGGTCCCCGCTCCCCCAGCGCCCCAGAGCGGGGTGCCCCCCCCCGGCACCGTGCCATCCCTCAGCCCCTGCCCCCAGCTGCTCTCCCCCCCCCCCCACCCCACCCCGGCAGATGGGGTTTTAGGGGTTGGAGTTTAGGTAAATGGAGATGTATGGTCTCCTGGGATGCTGCTGGCATGGTCTTGGGGTGACTGTGGGTCTGGTGGGGGATCAACACACACGGATGGGTGGGTTTGGGGTCACCGAGGCTCTGAAGGGGGATCAACGTAGGTCACCCCGAACCCACACATCATCTGTGCATATGTGCAACACGCTTGCAGGTGCAGGACCAGCCCGCGTGCCTCAATGGAGTAATTTTTAGTTACACCCCTAACAGTTTTTAGCTACATCACCAAATGCGACCTAAGATGCCAGCCCTGTCTCTGGCTGCAAATGGCACGAGACATCTTTCTTCTGCATGAGTACAAACAAGGGCGGCGCTCAGGCTTTGCTTCCTTGGCTTAGGTGTGCAACACCTTCGTTAGCATCTAGATGGAGGGATCTGCTCGCCAAGCGCGGCACCGGTGACCGTCCACGTTGTTTCTGTAGACCAAGAACCCCTGGGAAGTGGCTGCTTGGTCGAGCTCCTAAACAGGGCTTTGCATCTAGTTCCCCGAGTTTGAAACCGAAGCTTGTTTTCGCTTGTGCGCGCTGCTTCTGAGGGCTGGCACATCCCTCCAGAAGAGCGTAACGCCGTGTTTACCTTGGCCGCTACTTAACGCTCTTTTGTCCTTTGCTCTCATAGCCCCCGGTACCCAGCCAGACCTCCTCCTACTCTTGCATGCTGCCCACCAGTCCATCGGTGAATGGACGGAGCTATGATACATACACCCCTCCTCACATGCAGACACACATGAACAGCCAGCCGATGGGCACCTCTGGCACCACTTCCACAGGTGAGTGGCCCCGCGCTCCCCCCGCTTTTCTGCCAGCGCGGCTTCCTTGCTCCGGCCGTCGGGTTTTTCGCGTGTGTTCGCTGGGAGAAGTCTCTCCCCATCGCCGGGAGAGGTCTTTCTGTCGGGTTTAGTAGCTGCCGAACCGTGCAGAAGATGAAAATGTATAACCTCGCGGGCTGGAGCAGAAAGTCCGATTTTTAAGCTGCTGCTGGAGGGATAGATGAAAGACAGCTGATTAGCAGAGGTGGCGTTCGAATAGTGGTGCAGTGGAAAGCTCTTCACGAGGCCCTCGTCCCGCAAATGTATAATTAATTTCTAAAGCAGCATTTATTTCACTGTTAAATTTCAGCAGAGATACACCTGTGAAGTTAAGTGTACGTGAAAGTGTTTGTGGGACTGGGTGTGTTTTTACCATGTCTGTGTCAGAGGCTATTTTTTGCTAAAGATTTGACGTTATCGAAAAGGCAGGTAACCTGTAGAAATACTAACCTATGCATAAGAAGGCAAAGCAGGGTAAAAAAGGGCAAGTGTCAGCATAAGCAGGAGCAAGCCAGACACATTTGTAAAGAATAGAAATGTTCAGTGTATTTTGGGCTGAATTCCCAACCGATACAAATGAGCCGAGGCTCTGGCATTTATCTCAAAGCATGACAGTTTATTTATAACAACAAATCAGTGAGATGTGCATAGGTTTTTAAAATATACCCCCAACCCCCCACCTGATTCTGCAGGCTGCTAGATGGTGCGATTTAATACTTACTGGAATGCAAGCACACATCTGTGAAACTGTAAAGCAAAAATTGTGATATGTATAGGAAAACTAAAATATCCATTTTCCCCCTCAATTTTCAGGTCTCATTTCCCCTGGAGTGTCAGTTCCAGTTCAAGTTCCTGGCAGTGAACCTGATATGTCTCAATACTGGCCAAGATTACAGTAAAACATGTGTTAATTCCGTAAATGACTATATGGACAACAGTTGGATGTTCAGCAGTATTTTCTAAAGGAAGAATGGCTCTCAGAGTACTTCTGTACTGCAACTGTGCCCTATGCTGTAACACATGGAAAAGACTTTCACATGGACCTTTGTACACTGAAGGCATTATATCAGTTGGAACAAATCTTCATTTTGGTATCCAAACTTTTATTCATTTTGGTGTATTATTTGTAAATGGGCATTTGTATGTTATAATGAAAAAAAAAAAAAGAACAATGTAGACTGGATGGATGTTTGATCTGTGTTGGTCATGAAGTTGTTTAAAAAAAAAAAAAGAAAAGGAAAAAAAAAAAAAAGAAGCCATGATCAACAAGCTTTGCCACGAATTTAAGAGTTTTATCAAGATATATCGAATACTTCTACCAATCTGTTCATAGATTATGGATTGACGTTCCAAGTTTGTATCATTCCATTGCATATAATTAAACCTGGAACAATACGCACTAGATTTATGTAAGAAAAATATCTGTTGGTATTTCCAAAGGTTGTTAACGGCTGAAGCTATGTGCAAACAGGGGTTAAGAGAGAACTTCGATGAAGAAAAGAGTTTGATAGATAAAAGGTAGATTGTGTCTTCGATATAATCCAATTTGTTTTATGTCGAAATGTAAGTATTTGTCTTCCCTAGAAATCTCCCAGAATGATTTCTATAATAAAGTTAATTTCATTTATATTTGACAAGAATATTCTATAGATGTTTTATACACATTTTCATGCATCATACGTTTCTTTTTGGTCGGCAAGAGTTAATTGTTCTTAGATATAGTTGTACTACTGTTCACAGTCCAATCATTTTTGTGCATCTAGAATTCATTCCTAATCAATTAAAAGTGCTTGCAAGAGTTTTAAACTTAAGTGTTTTGAAGTTGTTCACAACTACATATCAAAATTAACCATTGTTGATTGTAAAAACCATGCCAAAGCCTTTGTATTTCCTTTATTATACTATTTTCTTTTTAACCTTATAGTGTGGTGTTGCAAATTTTGTTACTGTGCTAGGTTAATCTCATTAAGCTTTATTTTGAATTTATTTTCAGTTTTCAACAAGGAGGGATTCTTAAGAAACGTTTTTATAGACTTTCAGCCCTTCGACCAGCCTGTAATTTGGGCTAACAAAAAGAAGATAGGTTCCTGTATCTAATTGCAGCTGAGAGCAGGAGGAGGTTGTTTATTTAGCTCGGGTTTCTGGGGATGCTCTAAATGAACTCCAGAATCCAGCAGAATTTCCAGCGGGGAGTTTGCATCGTGCCAGTCAGTGGCGGAGACGCAATGCACGCCTGCGTCTATCTGTCGTAATTATACATAAAGTACGTATAGACACGTACACACAAGTATACGTGCCTGACTTTTAAAAATTGTTTTTGTTAGGATGCTTAAAAAGAAAAAAAAAAACAGCTGTGTTTTTAACAGGCTCTTTGGGAGAGTGAATACCATCCCTTTATATTGCCACACAGCACAATCTTAGTGTAATTTTCCATTGAACTTGTAACCTGGTTAATACCTCAATGCGCTTTGTGTGAGGGTTGTTAGTGTGGGCGTGGGTGGAGAGCTGCATGTCAAGGAATAATGAGAGAAGACAAATCAACAGGCAACAACAATGTGAGCTGGGACTGGCTAGTGAAAGCTAAAGGCCTTTAGTCACTGGCAGGGAAATCTAAACATTCCCATATCTATGAAGCTGGCTCATTGTGGTGCAGTTGTTACTTGCGATGCTGTGCTGAAAAAGGGATCTCATGATTAAAAAGCCAATGCGCGGGGAGTTTTGAGTCAAAGCGCAGGCATCACAAGCAGCCTTTGTAAAGCAAAGATACTATCTAGGCTGGTTATGTTTTCCTTTCAGCATATTTGTCACTGCAGATAACACTTCACTGTAAACTTGGAGTAGCAGAGTTGTGGTGCTGCGGTAGTCGCAACGCTGCAGACGAGATTAAACGCACGTAAACTCCGAATCCTTTAGGGACAAAGAGCAGCTTTGCTCAAAGCACGAGATGATAGTTAATAAAACCAAGAGCCCAAAGCAAGCAAAAATGTGCAAAACCACTAGATTAAAATCTTTCTTTTTAACTGATACTGGTCAGTTGTAAGTATATTCGTTATAGCAGCATTAAGTAGTTTTAATTACCTGGAAGGCATCCATTGGCAAATATGAACGAAACGTGTTGGTTTTTTTTTTTTTTTTTTTTAATATTTAGATATATTTTTATCAGACGTGCACATGCGTGTTATCTATGTATAGGATATGGATAGATCGCATTAAACACCACAATAGGCAGGTCCCTTCTCGCATAGCTAAATCGATTCTGGGAACAATTAATTACAGGTACAAACCCAGCATTTATATAGCCACTCAGCATGTTTATACCTACTAATGTAGTTTGTTATCTAAATGCCAACTTCTGCTCGAACAGAAATGGAAATGAACTTCCCATCCCTTCCTCCCCCGAGAGCTTTTGTGCCGTGGTTGCCGTTTCTGCAGGTGCCGATACGCGGACAGAGGCAGCTCCCCGTAGCTCTTCCCTGCCCTTCCCGGGTTTTCCTGGCCTTGCAGCTCCACCGCCTGTGGTCCAGCCGCCGGTGGCCTCCATCGAGCCACCGCCAGCCCTCCGCACCCCTTCCGAAGCCTTCTTCAGGGCAGGCCGTGCTGCGGGGCTGCGGAAGGCTGCAGCCCCGCACCTCTGCAGTCGCAGCAACGCTACAAAGCGGTTGCGTGCGCGGACGGACCTCGAGCTTATTTGGGTGACAGGCTAGCTGGCCGTGGCGGAGAGGAGACGTTTCTGGCTCGCTGCTTCGTTATCGTGCCCCGTGGAAGGAGGTCGCCGGGGAACAGTCCCTGGCCGGCTGCGCATCGGGATGAAGTTAGGGCATTCGGTCCCCGGAGCGTTGCTTGCCTCCAAGAGCTGCTGCCGCGCGCGCCGGGGGCTCTGCGGGGTACGGGCAGCCTCGCACCGCGCGTCGCGTCCGCAGCCCCCCGGGGCGGGTCGGGGCGCGGGGCCGAGCGTGCAGGGGCTCCCACGCCTGAGCACCGGTGCCAGCTCCCGGTCGGTCGGTCGGTCGCTTGCTGGGGGCCAGGCGAGGCCCCGGAGCAGACCCAGCGCCCAACTGGGCTTGGAACACCGCCGCCAACGGGCGAGGGGGTCGCGGCGGCCGCGTGGGGAGGTGCTGCCTCGCCAGCCACCGCTACCAGGCGCGGAGGTGGGAAATGAAGATCTTCAGCGTGCTCTGAGCAGCCTCCAATACCCGTTTTCATCCCCTTTCTTCTTCTGGAGCTGTATTATATACGAAGACTGAAATCTGCTGTAATACGTTGCTCAGCGTAGCACAGCAATTTCCAAGGGTCTCCGCTTTTTACCACTGAAATTAGTGGGAGTTTTGCTATTGATTTCAACAGGAAAGAGACATTTCTGTGCATTTGGTTAAAATGTATTTCATAATAACACCTTATACTTTATTTATAAGCCCCTCCTAAGGCATTTCACAAATTATAGTCACACAAGAATTGATGTGTGAGCGCTGTCTTAATAACACTGTATTTTGTATTTCAAATATTGTGTTCTAGATACAATATTTACATTTACAAGTGAAAAGGCTGCTAACCTAACAGTTATTGTTCAGAGCAGACAGATGATGAGCCATACATGCTGATGGTGAAGCAGACATGCACGCGGTGACATACGTGTTGGAACTGCCTCGCACCGTGCAGATACCGGCTTTAATCATTTCTAAAAGGTAAGCACCAGTCAGCGTGTGCCCTGCTCCAGGAGGCAAGAAAGAGCTGCTTTCTCACCCAGGCTGTAACACAAAAAGGGGATTTCACCACTTCTTTTTTAGCTAGGTTTTTATTTACAAAGTGAGCAAAATGCCCCCGTAGGCTGGTTTACTTTAGGCAGCCTGGGATTCATCTTTGGGGGCAAGATTGCAGTTGCAAAGAACAACCTGGGACTGATAACACACATCGCCTCCCCCAGGCTTTCCAGCCATTGGTAGTCCTATTTCATTCACTTTCCATGGCCAAAGGTGTCTGGCTTTTTTAAAAATTGATTCTTCTGGTATTACTGACTAAAATATATTATCTTATTTTCTCTGGGTAATATGTGCAGGTTTAGAGTTATGCTAAGGTTTCAATTTGTTCTGCATTTCCATGGTATAAACAGCACTAGGAAAACGGAATATGTATAATTTTTTTTTTCTTTTTTTTTTTTTTCCCCAGTTTGTTTCCATTTGCTCTTGTCCTCAGCTTCAGCAGTTGAGCATTGCTCCGTGTGCAGCTGCTAAGGCTCTTCTGCTCTGGGAATGGTGTAACATCTTCTTTTTAAGTAACTCTTCTTTGACAAGACACCTGTTTGCTTAATGATCTCCCGCAGCCCTGTCTGAATCAAAAGTGTGATTGGCACCCCCCTTAGAAACAGGCATATGAATTACAGATGTGAGAGTAGAGTCTGTGATGGCTTTTTGGTCTTGTTCGGACAGGGAATATTTCCGTCTCTTGCTGTGGAGAGACGGCAGCCGCAGGAGCACGTCTCTGGCTGAAGAGTGCAGGGACCCCCGAAGCCCCTGCCCTGCCCGGCACGGTAGAGGCAGAAGAAACGTTCCTCCTCTTTGGGTGGAAAATAAAGCACGGAATATAGCTCCCTTTGGATTCCTGCTGGAGAACGATAGGCAAGTCTCTCACATATGTTATCTTTTTAGTAGTTCGTAAAGAAAATAGCGGAGGATGGAGCAATCTGCACGAGACGTGTGGTAGTAAATACAGTACAGTTTGGATAGGAGCCAGGTTGGCAAGTTCCTTGCTTCAGAACACATTTTAAATTAATTCCTCCCCTAACGTTCTCTTAGACGTAAAGAACGAAAAACCCCATGTATCGGCAGACAGTTACTTAGGGCAGCTTGCTTAGGATAGTTTACTATCCTAAGATAGTTTTCAATAGCAATTGTGTGGAAGAGGAAGGCGTTTTCCTAAGTGCTGCAGAAATGAAACCTCAAAGGAATTAAACCATTTGATCAGTCTTTTAACAGGTACAGCTGACGTGTGACAGATTTTCATGAAACCTCCAGCTGCCAGAATCCCCGTTGTTTCTTTTGAAGATGGCCCTTTAGAGAAAAGTCCCCACGAAACCTGCTCTCCCTTAAGTTTCGTTGTGAATCTCTGACGACTATGGTTTAACGCAGAGACTTTCAGGGCCTTCCGCACCGTTCCCTTCCTCGCCCTAGGTAATATCCCACCAGGTGACATCCCTGGTGAGATGACGGTGATTTTGAAGGGGGCGAGGGTGAAAACGCGTGCCTGATGCCGGCGGGCTGTGCGCTGGAGCTGCTTTGCCCCCACAAAGGACCACGATACTGGTTTTGCTGGGCTGGTAGAGGTTGATGGTCTCTTGGGCGCTGGAGCCTGACCTCCCAAGTCGAATCGCAGCTGGGTCAGATGGTGAGCAGAGGTTTTGTGAGCGACCCAGGAGGATCCTTGTTACCTTCAGGTGCCTGACAGGAGCTCTAAGTTGCATGAAATCCTCCAGCAGAGGTTGCAATTGCCTCCAGGCACCTGACAGACCTCACGTACGCTCCAGCAGCTAAAATCGGTGAGGGCTGCGAATTGCAGTTCTGCCTCTCCTGGGACATACGAGCTTTTCCAGCTGCACCAGAGGAGTTTGTAGATTCACAGATAACCTCCTTCAGGTCAGGCCTGGTGGATTCTGAGTAGTTTATGAACAGTTATTCCATAGAAATTACATATAGGGCAACAGAAGGACTCTGATTTATAGGGAACTGCATACAGCAAATAAACACCTTCAGGTTATTACAATAAATATGTTAACTTCTTACAAGCAAAGAAAATTTATATTTCTCCCTGTCACTGTTTACGTTTTACCCTTTACATTTCTCTCTGCAAAGTTGGATTCAGATTCAGTCTGTAGTCTGCAGCTTTGTGTTTCAAATACTGCAGGGGAGGGTTTATTTATTTTTAAAACTCCCTCTGTCAGACTGAATTAAATAAAAATCCAGTCATTTAAATTTTATATTTTTTTGGCTTTTAAAGAAGCAAGTTGTCCACTTTGATTTCTCTGAATTTAAGTCAACGCTGTTACTTTGCAAAATATGCTTTCAAACCCTTCGATTCTTACTTAAACTAAGCTTCTGTTGGGTCTGATGACTTTCTGAGTTATGATTCAGTTGCTCTGTGTGAACTGTCGTTGATCTACACCTGTTTGGGCAAGGACATATTTAAAACTTCATAGAGCCTTCTATAGGCACGGACGCATAACAAGCCCTGTGTTCTGCTCCCTTGCACATATTCTCTTACTGTGCCTATCTGCTGTACTCTCCATCAGGCATGAAGTAATTGTGCCTACCTACCATACCGCTTGTGCTTCCATCCTCTTTCCCAGTGTTTTGTTGTGATAAAGTTTTATTTGCTTGTCTGAAGCCGGCGTATTGATGGTGTATGTTTGAAGCTCTGTATCTGTGACCCTTTGCTAGTTGGGAAGAACTCCCCAGTTTTGAGGTGGCTCCTGGGAAGGCTCTGTCTCCCACACAGATGGACTTGCTACTTCACTCTCTCCAAGAGTGTACTGTCAAACTCCTTCTCACTCAAGTAATTTTCCAAAATCGCTGAGCTATCCTGGACGTAGGCTGGGAAGCACCATAAATGGAAATTTCACCATGCTGGAGAATTCTTCCAAACGCTTTCCTCCGCCTGTCACCCTCTGTTTGGTCTTGACTGAGTTCAGCTTTATTCATTAGTTTAGCTTTTCCAAGTGCAAGGCCATGCCGGTGGCAGGAGTTTCGTTATACACGATGGATAGCAGATGTACGTCTGTTGTCTGACCAGTTCATCTGCTGGGTCCATACAGATGCTGAATGCGCCCGGAGAGGAAATGGACCCATTAAAACTTCCCTGGTCGGGAATCAGGTGCCGGAGCTGCGGTTTCCAGCTATGGTTGCTAGCTGAAGACGATAGAGCTAAAACTGGTATCAAGTCCTACTAGAATGATTCTTGTCCTATGGGTTTAAAATAGGTCAGGAAGGCAAATTTGCTCTGCAGCAGTGCCAGTCCCAGGCCAAGAATGATGCCCTGCACAAAACAGTCCTGGTCTGTGAGTAGTAGTTCTGAGATACTTTGATAATATAAATAAATACGTACTAAGAACCGCAGAAAAGTCTCACTCAAGCAACATATTTGAAACAAGTTTACAGCTTTTTCTCTGCACAATATGCTTTCCCAAAATATTGGCACTGAAAACTGCTTGACTTCATATCTAAACCCAAACCAGACCTCATTTCTGTTCTTCTGTAAGTCTAGCCCCGTGAAATTTCAGCAAGAGCTTTCTTTAGTGTGTTTGCTCCAACCTGACTGCAAAAAAAGTATCTGAAAGTACACCAAAATTCACCTGTTTCAAGACTTTTCAGAGAATACCTCTGACGCTGTAACTGCTGAGAGCATTCTGAGGGCATGAACATTCAGACTCAAACTCTGCCAGCACAGAGCGAAGACTTTTTTTTTTTTAATTCTTGCTACATTTTGGATTTAACATTTACCTTCAGTGCCAGAAGACATTAGAATACATTTTTTAATAGAGGAATATGCAACTACAAATTCTCTAGTTCCGCTAATATTTTAAGGAAGATCCACTGGCTCTAATCCTACCAGCTTGCTCCTGGTCTAAACCATCATTGACTTCTCTGGAAGATTTTTTAGATTAAGCTCTACAGCATGAGAAAATCCATGTGCAATAAAATGTAAAAGGCACAAAAGATCTCTTCCTTTTGATATGAACAGAAGGTCTGTAAATTAGTTCGATGTGCCTAATAACTTTAAAAATTGTTTAAAGGCAGAGTTTAAATAAGCAGCCAAGTTTTCAGCAGATGCTCTGGGATGCTTGATGCTCAACACTCCTGAAAAATCTATCTATTCAGATGTGTAAATGCACATGTAGGCAACCACTGTATTAATGATCCATTTCTGGGGGGAAAAAAAAAAAAAAAAAAAAAGAGCCTAACATTTGCTTATATTAGACTAGAAACTGAAAAAAAACTTGTGGTGGAATTTTTGTTTTCTGTTTTTTCCTCCATTCAAGCTGCCTTTTTTCTTAAGATGAAGAGGATTCACTTTCATTCTTTTTCCTACACAGGTACATTTATTATTGAATAAGCACCATCATGTGCTCAGTGTGATTAAAAAAAGAAATGTAGGCCTTGCCTTCAGGTAGCTCACAAGAGAAAATAAAAAACCCAGGAGATGTTATGGGGGATAGTACTTGCTTCCACCACCTCTTAAAGGCATAAAAGCATCTTCTTTCCTATTTCTGTAGTGCTCTGTAGTTATGGATGACCATTTCTCCAGCACAGGCAAAAGAAGAACACTTTATTAAATTTCTACTACATGATTCTGGAGAAATACTGGTTTAATATGTGTGTGTGTGTGTTTGTGTGTGTAATACTTGTAATATACATACATTTTTTAAGGGATGTGTTACAACCTTGTGGTTTCAGAAAAACTTGATTAATAGCTCACTTTCCAATATTGGCATAGTAAAGGATTTTTCTAAGTTAGACTTCTGCACTTTTCCAAAAGCTGTGTTTGGAACAACATCACTATTCTATATTAAATTTAAAGATGAAACCAGTGGCGTGCTACCATATGTATCAAAACTGAAGTAGCTGAATGCCCACTTTCAGATGCTTGTAGCTACTGTTACAGAAAATTGAATTCAGCTGCATCCTTGAAATTGCTTTTGAAAATTCTTTACAAACATAGAAAGAGACTTAATCTATCATAATATTCTTCTTATGTTCCAAATACCTATATTGTGAAAACCTCAACACAACAGAAATTATATGAAGAATTCTTATTTGACATATTAAAGACACAACATTTTAAATTTCATTACTACTTTCTTGACTGTGTGCCGCAATTCTGTAAAGATCGGGTTCTCCTGCCGAATTGGGAACGTCTTCACTGGGGTGGATCTGTTGTTTCCCTGCTGAGTTTGGTGGTTTCAGTTTGTTGCCTGCTAAAAAGTAGGAAGTTCTGCTTAAAAAATTGCAACAAACAAAAAAACCTCATACCGCAATCTCTGCAGAAAAGAGCCCTCTGAGCACAAGGAAGGATCACACAGATTTTCCATCCAAGCCAACAAGGGGGCTCTGAAGATGCAAAAAGAAGCTGGTAGCACATTGCAACAAAAGAGGCTGCACCCATTCTTCGATTACCTGAGCTGCAGCCCTTAGTTAAATATTTGTCTTCAAATCAAGAGAAAAAAGAACCGAAGGATGTTTTGTACACAGGAGCTTGACAGTCACAGAGTGGTTATGGGGAAAAGTCATAGAAAATCACCATGTAAACACTTCTCCCGCTTCCCAAGTCAAAATTGCTTCTGGTGCAATAAATGAAATCTACACTATATCTACTGTATATCTACATACTGTCAGGTAGCACATATATGGCATTATTTCACTTATCAGTTTACTGGACTAGCCAAGTCACTGTCATATGTTGTTGTAACTGATATAATATTTTGGAAGAAAAGAAAAGAAATTTTGCTCCATGTTTTTGCCTTAGGTAAACAACACTGTACATCTGTATACTCTAACACTTATTTTACAAAGCATGTTTAGTGACTCAGAAAAAAAATTAATCCAGATTTGCAGAAGGAGTTCCCTTTATTATTCAAAATATTTGTCAGCTTTAATGTTAACCTACCAAAGTTTTTGAAATTGAAGTCTTATAAATGCATAAGACACACATATACATATGTGGAATACACACGCTGCTCGCTAACAATTTCAGTTAATATATTAACTAGAAATCAGTTGTGACTTTCATGATATTTTCTCCCCTGTACGCTAAGTCATTGACCTATTTAAGTATGTTGGCAACAATTTATATGTCTTGTGACTTTATATTTCACAAAGAAATACTGTGTTTTGTGTTATTTACATTAAAAAGACGTAGTATGTAAAATTTCACCTTTGTTAAAAATCACTTTATCCTAAGTATTTAAATTATTTCATGCTTTCAAAAGGCACAATTAAGTAACTAATGAGAACTTCCATTCAATGTTATACATAATACAAAAAGAGAAAAAAATGTTTGAGACATCAAGGATAATATTTTAAATATATTGGCATAGGAAAGTAGATGTCTTTTTGCTTTATTAAACTGACAGTTCAGTTCTGAAACTTTATTTTGAAAAGACTGAAAAAGGATTTGTGTCTTTAGAAATAAAAAATATAACAGGCATATCTAAAAAATATAGAAGAGAAAACCTGATTGTTACTACTAATGAAATAGCTGATGACAAAATACTAGTCTTTTTGATTTTGATCACAAAAAATAAACTGGTAGTGACAGGATATGATGGATAGATTTGACATCCTGGCAAATCACTGTCATTGATTCAATTATTCTAATTCAGAATAAAAGCTGTATACAGTATGTGTTTATGCTACAGTGGAGTTTTTTAAGTGATTGACATTCATCATATTAGTTAGACAGTTTTAAAAGCTATGTCTTTGTTTTACACAGCGTTGTCAAGAAAAAAATAAAGTAGAACCAGGTCTGCAGGAAAAAGAAAGCAAACCACTTAACCAACTCTTGGTTCCAAACCCATCAAAATAAGTTACCATTATTGCATCCTATTAACATGTTCTTTGAAGAGTCAATTTCACTCCAGCCATGTAATACACTATTATAAAGACTAAATTTTGAAACTGTAATGCAATCTTACAGCTGGGTGGCTTGGAAGTTCTGCGGAGAAGAAGATATTACCTTTCAAAATGGAAGTCAGCCTCAGAAGAAAGAATGCAAACCACTTTAATTTACAGGTCAGCGTTGCTTTACCGTTCTTTTGTTTGATGAGATATACAGAGATACATACAAAATAGTTACAAGTTCACAAATTGTGTATCTGAGGGTACAGAAGCCTGAATTACTCGTATATTCTACCCTGCTTTAGACCAGCATGCTGTGATACCCTTCCCCGAGCTCAAATGCACTCTTCTGGTTTTCCAGCATTAATGTAGCTGTCGGTTTGAATTTCAATCTTGAATTATGTCTGTTGACATAATTTCATAGTGCTGACTTCAATTGTTTAGGATTACTGTTTTGAACTACATAAGGAAATCAATTCGTTTCTCTCTGGTTAGTAAATTCCATTCAAGTGCATTTTAATGCATGTAGTAAGCCATAAGGCAAAGTAATTATCTGTAATATATTCTGATTCAAAAAACAACCATACTTAATTTCTGGCATATTAGAGTAAAAACTGTCTTACACATTTAAAATTTATTATTACATATTTAGTAAATAATAATAAATAAATTTAATAAACTAATATAAAGATTTCCTGAAATTTAAGAATGGTATTTCAATTACAAAAATTAATGTTTTTAAAACCAGAAGTGAGTAGTTTGCTTTCGGAATAACACGTGACAATTAATGGTTAGTTTCATTCCTTTATTTCAATAAACCGTCCAACTTAACTTATTGTTCATACAAAATATTAAATGCAAGTATATAAAAATTCCATGGGGAAAAATATCCCTTTATTTTTACTGTAAAAAACCATCTGGAAATGAAAGGGTAAGAGTAATTTTCATATTTGAAGGAAAGGAACAAAATACTGTACGTTTCCAGTCGAGCAGAACAATGGCAGGACCCAACATAGCAGAAGCTTTAACAAAAAGCAAAATCCAAACAGCCCAAAATTAGTACAAAGAAACCAGGACAAAAAAAAAAAAAAAAAAAGAAAAAGAAAAAAAAGAAGGCACCATATGATAACATGTATTTTTAAAGACTGCTGGGTCAAATCATTAAGAAAAATATTTATATAAGTCATTAACACTCATAATTAGAGTGTCATATAAATCTGAGTGAAACTGCTAAGTAGAAATCACTAGAAGTCCAGGTGCTTCTTGCCGATGGCCATAGCACCACATCCTGAGCTCAGCAGTTTGGCGGATTCTGCCAGATCCTGTTTGCTTGTGCGGCTCACTGTGTCTGACAAGTCTGGAGGCAAATGCAGGCGCTGTGGCAGGAGATTTTCAGGAGGGAGAGGGAGAGAGAGACGGGGAGAGAGAGAAGAAAGAGAGAGAGGGAAAACAGGGAGGGAAAAAAAAGAATAATTGCAGTAGAATTTATTTTCCATAGCATATTTCAAAATGCAGTCTTTTTCCTGACTGATCAATGTTTACTCACACAAATAAAACACTTCCCGGACGCTCTTTTAGGCTGACCTGAAAACAGCTTTACATGTTTTCAACACACGGGATTCTGTCAATTTGAATAGATTTTTTCCTCCCGAAAATTTTCTGAACAAAATCTGAATTTGCTCAAGGTATTAAATTATATCTGTGGGCATTTTTCCTTTAAAAACAAATGTTTTGCCTGTATGTCAATGCCTACATTAAATCCTTTGATTTCTATGGCATTACAATATAAGTACAGTTTTATTTCAAACATGCATACTTTGTGGCAGTCTGAAAATAAATGATGTGATGGTCAAAAGAGGGAGAAGCCTCACGCTGGTTCTAGCATTATTCTGCTAAATGTTTCTTCTTCGTATTCTACCGATAGTTGTTAATAGAAACAAGCCGTGACGGTAGTTGCATTTGTATAAGGCAATCATATATGCTAACCAAACCCTGCCATCCCTTGTGAGTTGTAGGAACATTACGTCCAGTTCACAGATGAGGAAACTGAGAGACAGGCTACACGGTTGTCCACAAGCACACAGTCCTTGCATAATAAACCTTATTCTTCCACTCCGACAAAAATATTTCAACTCTCCCTCTGAGGATCTTTTACACTGGAGGTATATAAAAGACATGACATCACCATTTAGCTTTTGTAAAGTAAGGTGAAAATTAATGTAAAACGGAGGCTGTACTTGGTTAATTGCTGGCTCACTTTTGGACACAGGGAGGTACTGAAAGCCGGTCAGATGAAACAGTTGAGCATCTTCTACACAGTGCAATAATTTATGAAACCTGGTATCGTGGAAGGAGCATATTTCTTGAAAGATTTAGTAGGCAAAGGCTAAACCGCGTGGCTCTTTGAAAATGCACACGCTTCTGAAGGGAACAGGGTAACAATAATGGCTGAAAAACTGTATTAGGAGGCTGTGAGGACTATCCTTATTTTCTGCTTTTGCTATGTTTTTGCTTTTATCGCAACACGTAAATACAGCTGCCTTTTATTCAATATCATTGCAGCTTTTATAGGATAAGATAAGAATTCTATTAAGAAGCAGAAGAAATATCTGTATTTACAGTGGGCTGACTGTTCACTTAATTGCTGGCTTTGAGATTGTGCAATTAGGTGTAACTTGAGAGGGGCTCCAAAGTGCTTCCTACCACTGGCCGCCCCTGGCTGTGGGCAGCGCAGGGAGAAGAACGTGCGCTGGGTTGTTGTCTTCTCCAAGGGAAGGAAATGCATAAAGTAATAATGCACGTGGAGCAGGAAAGCCTGTGCCCTGGCTGAGATGACACACCTCAGTGTTGAAATAGGAGAAATGTGCGTATTTACTTGTAGCACTTTGCCTGTGAAGCGCAATTTATGCATCAAAACCCACCCCCCATATATACTATTTAGTAACTATGCGGCTCTTACACTTCACCGTATTAAAAGCAGTGCTGTGGTCTGGTATCCTGCACTTACAGTTCTTCCCTTACTCCTGAGAAGGTTAAGCACGGCTGTGGATGTGAGCTGTGGTCCAGGATGCCTCATTTCTACATCGGCACACCACCACCTAGGGCACGCGCCTATCTTGTTTGTCTGCTGAGAAAAACGTTTGCTAGGGAAGAGCCAATGTACAACGTGGATTGTACGAGGGGGGCTGTAACCAGTGGAAAACGAAGGATGAGGAAAAGCCGGGAAGTGCAGGGGAGCACTCGGCAGATCTTTCAGTCACATTTTCTTTCCAAAAAAGCGTACAGTACTGTTGGCAGGGTACACGGTATCTGGTATGTGGGAGGCGGAGACACAAGTGAACTAATCCAACCATTTCCCACTCACTGTCAGCATCTCTCTGCCCTCACCGGGGAGGGGGAGAGGTGGCTTCGTCTAGGGGAGATGTAGTACCGCTGTCTTCTTCCTGCAACTACCGACTCTTTTGCCAAGTCTGCCAATGGATTCAGAGCAAGGTGATGAAGAGCAAACTGACCTGATACTCAGCAAACTCATCTTGCACAGGGAGTAACTACTATCACAGATAGGGAACAACTGTAAACCCTTCCACACCTGCCTGGGCTTGAAGTGTGGTCAAAAGAAAAAACAACTTTGATATTTACACAGCCTTTTAGTTAATGCTGCGTTCATTCTCTAATATATATTATAAACAGAAAATGGATAGAAGAATATTCATAAATTTGCAAAGACTCAGAAAGGAAAAGTAAAAATTAAAGAACCTCAGAATGGATGGTAGGACTGAATCAGGCTTTTACAGATGTATTTGTTACGATCCAGTGTTTCATTATACACACATATACTCTTCTTCCCCCATCTTATTCAGTGAAGAGGATGCACACTGCTCATTTAGTGACTGGCTATTCAGTATTTTGTTTTCTGGTAACTGTTTACTCTGAACTTTTCTGACGTATTTATTATATACTATTCAAACCTTGTTCTGAAGACAGAATGGCTTTTCAATAGCACATGTCAGTATATAGCACTTGAACACTTCGCAAACACCAGCTGTGTTATTTTCCTAATATTCTTGTGAGATAAGGCAGCAAAGTTACCTCCATTTTAGGCATAGAGGATTGAGGCACATAAAACACATGGCAAAAGGTATCTACTGATTTCAGAAACACAATCTGAGGCATTTAGAACTTGCTTTTCCAGAATGCTTAGCATCATGCAGCATTTCACATGATCAAATGCTAACTTCATTTGCAGCTGTGAGTGTTTAGTACCTCTCCGAGAACCCCAAGTTAGGCACTCAGAAAGCGAGAGACATAAAATGAGAGTACAGAAATGAAAATGCTGTGTTGAAGCAATATGATCACATGGAAGCTCAGTGGTATAGGCAGAGACACATCATACCTTCCACGATATCCTTCAACTGTCTTAATTATGAGACCATCCCTCCTGCAATCCTTGCCCTCTCTACAATCCCAACTTTCAAACATTACAACACATTGCATATTTCCAGGAAAGCATATTTCACTGCGTATGCCACACTGATCCTCAGATCAGACGTATTCTGGACAATAAGCAACACTAGAGTCCTCTGGAAAACAACTGAATGCTATCCTGCCATTGAGACCTGAATCATAGCACACACACACGCTACCTCTGAATAAAGTCTGGATAGGCATTTCAAAATATCATTGCTTATATTTTCTGCACGCAGCTTGAAAAATATAAACAGGGCTGCAATATTAATCCTATTAAATATTTTAACACCATCAAAAAATACTCTAAATTTTAAACCACAAACAAACTGCAAATTCATTGTACGGCATTATACAGACATCCACAGGTTAAACAGGCCTTTATTTTTGGCACCAGTAGGGACATTGCGGTCACTTGAACTAAGGCAGTAAGTGATAGCATGAATAGGCTGTGATCCTTTATGAACACCAGCATTACAGAACGATCAGACATTTTCACAGATATTTGCTGACCACAGAGAAACAATAGCATTTAAAGTCTCAGTTTAGGACAAAATGTTTTCTGGTGGACAGACTTCTCTGCTATTTCTGAGGCTGTGACCTCCATCCCTTTCAATCTCTTTTTCTCTTATCAGTCTGATAAGAATCAGGCTGATTTTGCTCACATCGGCAATCCCAGTCCTCGTTGCCCAGGCCTCCCATCCTGCAACTGGTCTTCATGACAAAAACGCCTCTTCTCCGGTTATCGGCACTCCCCAGCCTCTGCCCCAGTCGGTCTCAGCTGTCTGCTTCCGAGCTCTTCATTCCCGCTCCTGCCAGTTCTGGGCTTCTCTTACCCATTTCTGCCCATATTCCATCCTCTGCTCCTCTTCCTAATGCCTAGGTCCAAATTCAGCACCAGGCCACCCTTCCTTGCCTCAGCCCCTTCTCTCCCTCATCCCCTATTTTGTCCTCCTCCTCTTCCCACCTGTAGTTCTGGAGCTGCCCTTCTTTCTCCTGCTGGCGTTGCTTTCCGTCCCCCGTCGTGCCCTTGCCCCTCTCCTCCGCCCCGGTGTCCCCTGCCCGCCCAGCGCCTCACCTCCTGCTCCGAAAAGCAGGTACAGCCCTGGAAAAGGGTCGAGCTGAATACGCAGTACCGAGTGTGCCTGGGCCAAAGAGGTGGATTTTCACGGGACAGCCAAAACACATCCCTTGGCATAAACGGTAGACATAAAATTGCGTATTTTCATTTGTTCTTTTAAATAATTGAAGATTTTCACTAAAATATTCCAGCGTGTGCGTAAACATAAAACTTCCTGTAGCCTACAGCAAGCTGGTAGGGCACCAATATTTTAAGGCAAAACGGTCATAGTCTGGCAAAAGTAAATATGCAAGTGAAAATAGGATCCTATAATCACCTTCCTTGTGATAATTTCTTCAAGCAGGTACCAAAGAAAGGTAAAGTTTGTCAGTGTAAAAACTAGGGAACGCTGGAGTAAACTTCCTTTGTGCAAAGTTAATTGTGTATCTGCATTATTATAGTGTGTTTAATTTCATGATCTCACATTATTTTCACCCGTGGAGGCTGTCAGAAAGGTTTAAACGTAGGGTCTTCGGAATCGGACTCTGAGCTTCATTCACTTGATTAAGAAATAACTGGCGATGGAAGAAGGCTGTTAGCGCACAAGGCACAGCTAGGGAAGGGGCGTGGTGTGAGTGCTGGTGCTTCCCCCCTGCTCTGTTTCGGGCAGGTCCTGAAGGCTTTGCGGTGATAGGAACAATTACACTGAACCCAGCTAAGCACACAGCTTTAGGGCATGCATTACGAAAGGAAAACAGTTCAGACAAAACTTATTACATACTTTGCCTCTGCTCCTCCCCCTGCCTGAAGAAAACTTCTAATTACTTTATTTGTTCTCGACGGGGGCGAGGGGTGGGGGGCGAGCAGGGGTGGAAGAGAAGAATATGTAAAATGACAGGCCAGAAGGGACACCCAGCAATCAGCTAGTCCAGTCCCAGCACCGAGCAATCAGCTAGTCCAGTCCCAGCACTGAGGACCAAATACAGCACTGATGGTTTTCTGATACTGGTCCGCCTTGTAAGACTGGAATGTAAAGATCCAAGTCGTGGCTATTCTAGGAACTTCCAGTGGGCTGGTACATTTGGTTGGGTTGTAACTGATTTTTTTAAACCAACAACGTCCCTAGTAGACAAAAATACTAGCAAGTGCTTTTGCCAGTGTAGCTTATTGTATCAAGGGGATTGTTTTACAGATTTATTATAAAAAACGGACTTTCCAATGTAAGACTTTTTTTGTCTTAAGAGGATTGACCAGTAGTTTTGCTAACAACCTCTCTTGATGTTGATTATACCTCAGTTACAAAATGCATAGAAAGAGTACACAGGTTTAACTGACTATAAAAGGGGTTGAAAATGAAGTAAGAATTGTATGACTGAACCTAAGTAACCAAGGACAGGTTAAACAAAGAGCTAGCTACTAGAGATAATATTAAAGAACTGATTACTATACAACTATACACATAAGCTACACATATTCTTCTGAGGAATCTACTGGCACTACATTGTGGAGGCAACTAGTGAAATCCAGTATTACACCTACAGGCTAGAAACAACAATCAGTTCATAAAATTACTTTTCAGATTTGAGGAAACGTGTGTCTGTACAGATTGTTTGTACACTGTCTAAAATACTCAGAAATAATTGAGGTGGAAGACACTCAAGCTACAGCAAAATTTCATAAAATTGAGGGCTACTAAAATCACATATTCCATTAAAATGCTTTAAACGATAAAAAGTATACAAATATTTAGCAACAATATGATAAGCAGATACACATATATTAGCAAAAATCTAAACCCAAAGTAATTCTTCAAAATCATTATTGTATTTTGGTAGCTATTTTAAGTGTAATACTGTAGCAAACGAGTATGTAATAACATAAGTGATGCAAAATCTTTGACTCTCATAAAAAGTGAGGTGGTAGTTCATTCTTCATTTGATATATATTAAAGTAATTCCACTGAAGTTAACCTTGTGCCTCTACTAACAGTTACATGAAGCTTTAACAACCGAGCCCAAACTTCCCAAAATTAAACTTTAAAAAAACCTTTACAATTCTATTTATTTGGATCTTTGACCAAAAAAAAAATAATAAATTGTTTATTAGTCTACTATGGCTGCACTCCTGCCTTGGGGCAGGGAGATGGGTTAATGACCTCTCTAGATCCCTTCTAGTTCCATTTGCTACAACTCCATGAAGACTGAAGTCACCAAAGCCGAAGGGATTTGGTTTAAGGGGAAGAGGGGGGTGGGGAGAAGAATTTTAGGAATGCTGGGAAAATGAAAGATGCAGACTCCTGGTTGGGGAGCTTTATATCCTACTTATTTCTCTTTGAAGCAGACAGAACTCTTGCCATTCCATAAAGCCCACACAGGAGAGAGCAGGAACAGTCTGTGGTACAGAGGCTGAGTTCCTGTTTCTGTTTCTTCTTCTGCTTATGATGCCCATAATGCACCCCCTGCATTATGTTTTCCCTTTTATGTCTTTTTATTATTACCTCATTTATAATTACTAGTCATTATTTCTATTATCATAGTACCTAGGAAAAGACTTCAGCATTTTTGTAAGTGTAATGAAAAAGGTGGGTTTTAAGGAGAAATCAGCAGGAGATTAGCAATGCAGCTTTATAAAACCTCCTCTTAGACTGAAGAACCCCGTTACTTGCTTGAAAACTATCAAACTGTCAAGTGACGGTCACCATCACCTGCCTGGAAATAGGTTTCTTGATAATGAATAAGATCTCACAGGCAGGCTGGGGAAAAGGACATGGAGGCCTTTGGAAAAGAAAACAAGCAACTTGCATCTTAAGAAAAGAGGGAGCCGGTGGAGGGATGCCAAATTACTCCACAGCCACTGAGCTGCCTCTTTACCTTTGCAGTGAAGACGACAGTCCCAAACGGGAGGCTTTAGCTGCCAGTGGTCGCGGCCAGTGGTCGTGGCCAGCTGTGCACCCCCAAACTGGGCTGCCAGGAGAGAAAGAGCTGTGCGAGAAGGAGCTGGCAAAGCTCTGCCAGGCGCTCCCCGCTTCGCTGGGGAGCTGCGCTCTGCTCGGGCCCTGGCCACTCTCCTGCGCTATCGCTGTTCCAGGGCCCGACCACGGAGCCTGCTGCTCCGGGTATGATCCTGACCTGCTGTCCTGGCTTCTCAGCTTGACAGTGGACTTGCCTCATAACTACGGATCTGTCTGGCGCTCACCAGGACTGGAGGGTGACCCTGGTTACCTTCACCGGACCTGCTTTGCTCTTCGTATTTGGGCAGCGGGCGAAGGATTTAATAGCGGTGGCTGAGCCCACCGGTGACATTGGGTATACCTTCAACGCAACGGCAACACGCGGCACTGATTCTCTGCGGTGCCCTGAGCCACGGCGTCAAGGCCATTGCAATATGTCAAATGTTTATGGGGTGAAAGAGGTCCCGAATGAACAGGTTTACCTGATGTTCCCACAGGTTGCATCTTGCATTTCTGACTGAGGTAGCTGCCAAATGGTTACAGACTCCTTAAGAGATACACATTTCAGGAGCATCTTAGCCTTGCCAGTCAATGACTTCACTGCTTTCTTAACAGGTCATCATCAAGCACAGTAACTGACTGGTCTTCTTGGCAAAAACAAACTACTGCCTTTGGGCTTAATATAAACACAAAGATGTGAAGTTATGAAACTAAATTTCTTCTAGAGAGAAGAGTTTGTTCAAATATTTGACATGGAGGTGACTATAAGTTTTGGCCTCTTCTCTTGCCAAGTTTGCCAACTGAGAGACACCAGATATGTGTTTTATGATGAAATGAATTATCTTTTATATGACATGTAGTCTACTGGAGTGACACATCACTTATGTTGACATAACTTTGTAGCAACTCACATACAAATCTGACAATATCACTATGCAAAGATATAAAATTCTTATTAATGCCACAAGACCTAAAAATACTTCTGAGTTAATGTAAATTCACTTCTCAATGACAAAATAATAGTAAGTCCTTTACCACTGAAGGCATTATAAACTCTCACAGCAAGGACTAGAAAAGTCATTCCAACTGGCCTAGACCCACGTCAGGCAGAAATAGTATGACAGTCCTGAAATTTGGTTCACAAATAGTGATAGAGTCTCACAATCTATAATAATTATCTTGTGGAGAGAATGGTGTGTCTCACAATCTGTAATATTTATCTTGTGGAGGGAATGGTGTCAAACTATCCTCCCATAACTGCATTTAAGTCTGAGGCAAACTAATTTAAAACTCATTTACTATGAATCTCTTACATTCCCGTTCACATTACAATTTTCTCAATATTTTAACAAATTCAGGAGACAAACCTGTTGGTAACTATTTTTCTGTATCATGGACATGAACTCAGTTTCTTCGTGTTCTGCTGTATTCACAGATGCTACATGACCATTTTTAGGTCACAGTAATGGATACATTTTCTAAACTGATTATAAAGACAAAAGACTTGACTTTTAAAAAGAGCATTCTACAATGTTCTACTTTTCAGGTAACTGTGATTGACTTATAACTAATCACAACTATATCAACCCATGTTAAAATAAGCACATCTACCATATGCATTTCCTATTTCTTTTTTTTTTAAGTTGAAGCATAATCTGAGCCGTCAAAATTAATTATTGTTAACATCAGGTGTTGAGAGAAGGCTTCCACTAAGAACAGCTGATAAATATACTTCTACCTACATATCCCTGTCTGTCTGCTAAAGGACACATTGCTAATATGAAAATAATTTTTTATATATAACTAATAATACTTAAAATACTTGAACACAATTCTAAACCTCTTATTTTCCATCACCTACAGAATGTAAAATAAAACCAGGATAGTTCTCACTTTCACCTCATTTGCAGGACAGTGATGTTTTGTTCTGGGTTTCCAATACTAGAAAGAGATAATTTAAACAGTGACTTTAAAGACGCCTGCCAAAATTAAGAACCATTAATAAACCCACTTCCTTCTGTGATAATTTTGTAAAAGCCATTTTATGTTTCAGAACGCTGAATCTTAATATGTGCCTCTTCAGTGCAGCTTTTCATTGTATCTGCTTTACAGAAGTGATATAATAATATCCAGGAGAATTCAACTCAAACTGTGCTGATTCGTTTGGATATGCCACATGGTACTGTTTCTGTTCTCTCACCAGAAAACTATGCAAAGTACTTAAAATCTGAATTCCTGAGTCTGAATTTAAAACTTGGTTTATTTAAACATTGGCTGTTGCAAAGTGAAAGTCTTTCAGAGATATCTGTACCAATAAAATTCAATTCTGTACATGTTCGTGTAAACGGAATCCCTAGGGGATTTCAGATGGCTGAAGAAGTTCCAGTAACATGTGAGTAGAGATGGGTGGGTTTTTGGATGTGCAGCATTAGTCACTACTTTTCAGTGACAGGAAAGAAAAGTACAGACAACTGTCTGAACAAACTCTTTTATACCAAAGGAAAACTCCAAGAGGTGTTAAAGAAGATTTGCTACGTGTGAAGGGACACAAGGGAAATATAAAAATATCAGGAAGATTTACCTTCTCTGATGCTTGAGAATGCCAAGTGTTTGGCACCATGGAGTGCTCTAAATCACACGTACAAGTAGCAGACCTGCTTTATATTATAACTGTAGTCTCTGCATAATGAAGAAGCTCCCCATGCTATAAAGGGGGCTGGATTAACCAGTGATGGTTATAGGCTATCCAAGGACTACAGCTGTTCACTGCTTGTCTGATCCAAAATTCAGAGAAATACATGGTGATCTTACAACTAGAACTGTGCTAAATACTTACATAGCCTGCTACCATAATCCTTACTGATCCAGCTCTTATCAAGCACATATTGTCTCTGTTGTGAAGAGTTTACAGTCTGAATACATGAAGTGGGTAAAAAGGAAGAAGTGAAAGATAAAATATCCAGGCAGAAGGAAAAATGTCATGATATATAAACACTGTATTAATGCCAAAGCTATTTTTTTTTCCTTCTAATTGAAAAAATATTGTATAGAAAGGCACGTGAAAGAGAACAGGCATAGGGGAAGAAATTAAGTGACAAAGGGCTGAAGAGAAGATGGAGTGAAGAAAGGGAAAGATGGAGGAGATATATTGTCTAGGCATGTTATAGTTAACATTGGAATACATTGTCTAAATGCTGAATGGAAATACTGTTCTAAATTCAAGCAGTAGTTCAGGAGTCTCATGGTATTGTCTATGTCCAAAGCAAGCAGACTAACATTTCTCCTGTAGATCTGTTCTTTTTGCTGAATTTCTCCTTCCTGAGCTTACGCAAGAGGAGCGTGGGACCCATGATGCAAGTCTGAGTAATTCTAGGGCTCTCAGGATAGTCCGGATGGATGCTAACGTTAATGTCACATTCTCTTCCCTGACGGGTTCACTCAACCTGAATTGCAGCTGCGTACAAGTCAGCCATTCGGTCTAACCTATATTATATACTTAGGATGAGATGAATCATCCTTGCAAGTGCTTGCCCATCTCTGCTGATTATTCAGGAAACCCGGATGACTAGCTTAAACTAAATTCTTAACTTGGAGTGTAAAAGGTCAAGGAGAGGAATTCAGTCCTACAACTACATGAAGCTTCTCATTGAGTCAGTGCCTCCACTGTATCTCCTCTTTCTTTGAATGACACTGCAACATGCCACAAAGTATGGATTTTGTATCAAACCACAGATGGCCCACTGGAAACGTTCCAGAGTTGCTGGTGATGCCCGCACTGCTCTACAACAAGTTGGGTCTCTCTACTGGGAAGCTTGAAAAGCGTTCAAGACACTGTGTGTATAAACAAAAGCTATGTAAGCGACGAGGAGGGAGAAATAGCAGAGACAGAAGCAGCTGTTCTAGGAGGTCCAACATACTACAATGTTACTGTCAGCCTCTAAAATTTCAGCTAAGTTGGAAAACTAACCAATATTTGAGTTTGCATCCAAAGCTATCTGTTAAAATTCACTGTAGTCTATTCAAGTTTCTGTCTCAGTTTAAATATTTTGTCACATTACAGAAAACTCATTAATAGACTCATTTAAACCCCACCACTTCATCTGAGGGTGTGCAACAACACAAATAACTGATAAAATGTATTCTGCCTCTTGATAAAATTGTCCAGATAGATTTCAACACTTGACAGAAAGATTATGCTCCAAGACAGGTAACTTGCACTGGCAAGTCTCCGTTACAAGTGCATTTTAATGCCTGATTTGCCAACTCAAAGAAGAGAGACAACAGAAATGCAAACACACTTCTGAATTGAACAGTTCTGCAGGCTATTGCTAAAATACACATTGCCTACAAGCTTCCATTGATTTCAAGTATCTAGTCTCTTTAGATCCTATGAAATTTAATGAAGTGCTTTCCTAAGAAGAACAGGATAAAATGGGAGCTGCTCTGAGACTCTGGAACAGTCCGGCTCTGGGCTGCCCCGATGCTGCCTCAGCGGTTTTGCTAGATTTTGTATGCATTGACAACGCTGATTTCCTCCTACGCATCAGTTGCAGAAGTTGCGTGTACAAACACAATACGTAACTATACATGCAAATGCACGCACTACTTATGACTGCGTATGAGGTACTGATAACGGCCAATGTGTCAACCTAGAGAACGTCTCCAGGGCACGCAGTATGACTGCTGTAGAAAGCACTGAGACAGTGTGAGCTGTATTGTTTTACATTCGACTACACAATGCCAACCACCCATACAATATGTCCCTGACTGCCTGTTTCAAGAGACCAGTGTCACAGGTTTGGCAAGTCGCTGGTTATGAAGAAGGAGCGCGAAGGGGGGCAAAATGTAAACGTTAGCTGGGGGAGTATTGTTTTATACTGGGAGTAGCCCCATGCTCTGTAGTCTATTTACTTTTTTAGGTCAGCTAGAATTAGAAAATTTCCATTGCTAGGCAGCCCAGCACATCTGTGAAGCATTTCTGGGCGTTCAGACCTGAAGCACGTGCTGCCCGAAGGGAAGATTCATTACCCCGTGTTACTTTGCCCGCCAGTCCCTCCCCCAGACGGCACACGGGCTTCGGCAACAGGAAAGCGCCTTAACTTCGTGCAGAAAGATATTACATGACCAGAACACAACAATTAGCACATTTGTAAAGCTTCAGGGATAGGAACAATTTAATAGCTTTTTGAAGCAGACTAATTTTCTGGAGCTTTTTATCTTCTTTTTTTTTTATTATTTTGCTTTTCATGCATGGACAAGTTCTTCTTTGCTACAGGTATTTTCTGAGTCTGCCTTGCAGGATTATTATGTGTAGAGAAACACAAATTATTCAATCACTTTAAAACAGTGCTAGAGAAATGAAAAAATGCTATGTAAGTGGAAACTACTATTACTAATCTCTGTTTTAAAAGCAAATATCATTTAGATAGGTAAAAGTATTCCTGGTTTACAAAATTCTGCACATTTACAACCAAGGCTGCTAAACAGACCACCAGTTTGTTTATGTTTGCAGCTTTTCACAAGCTAGAAACTTCAGCTCTGCAGTGACAAATGCCACTGTCAAGATGGTCCATGCTAAGGCAAAAATGAAGCCAGAAGAGAAAAAAAAAATAAATTCTGCTATCATTGACTTCTCACCCTAAAAACTGGCACTGATATGGGAAGTATGTTCAGTTCCTGTAACTCCCAGGTAAGGATGTAGACATTATATAATTCATATTTTAGTATCTCTTATTTTCAGTACTAATCCCCCATGACTCATGAGGGATACAGTTTAAAGCTCCAGCTAACAAAGCCTTTCATAGTATTACTACCAAATAATCTTAGACTTCAGAAGTTGCTGAAGTGTAATTTAATATCTGTAATATTGGATCAACCTGTTTTGCTATGAAAACACACTGTGGCATATTTTTACTCAGTGATTGATATTGCTTATACAAAAAAATATAAAAATCACATTGGTGATCAAGTGGTCATGTCGACTACCCTTTGGCAAACCAATGCTTTAAAGGAAGTTTAAGCACAGAATAAGAAGTTGCAGGGGAAAGGTTAAAAGACAGGTCACACTAATTCCTTTTTAAAGGACTCTATCTAAGACAGTAGGACTCAGTGCAAACTCAAACAAATATATTAATGACGGAAACTAGTATCACATTAAATGCAAGACTTTTGTGACTAATTGAGATTAAAACAAACATTACTATTTATCTGGAAGTTGGGGGCGAGGGCTGAACATTTGAACAGATTCCTACATAAAAAATGTGTTTTGTACAGAAACTATATGTCAAATTATAGTTATTTGCTTTCAGCTGTTTCTGGCAGTTATTTAGTTTTGTGCTTGTCATGTGTCAGTATTTTTTTCATTTCACTTCTTTATTGCCTACTGCAAGTAAGTCTCTTTAGAGCAATAAGATCTTTAAAATCCCTTTAGTGTTTAGAAATGTCAACAATTCGGTAGACTATACGTGATGAATAGGCCAGATAGAAAAACCTGCCTCAAGTTTTTATCTCAAGAGAAGTAAGGTGCTTTGAAGAGCACTTGATTTGAGATTTAGAAGCCTGCTGCTATTCAGCCAGACACTCTTGAGAGCTGTTAAGTCCTGACCCATAGCATGAAAACAGGTTGGAGGGAGGGAAGAAATACGGGTAAGAAATATATTTTGTATGCCCTGTGTAAGTATTTCTTCTAAATAGCATTTAAACATTTCTTCCTATAAATAAGTAAAAACCTAAGAGACCAGGCAACCTTATCAGATGATCTTATTTGAATATTTTGAATGTAGCTAGAACTTGCCAGGGGGAACAGCTACAGCACTGGAAAAAGATGAGGCTCTAAAGGAAAAAAAAAAAAAAATCTAAATGGTTCTTTCCATTTGAATAGACGGCACTGACATATTAAAGCTTCGGATTTTTGACAGGACACATAGAAAACAAAGAGGTTTTCACTTCAAAATATGCAATGGAAGAATATTAAATGGTTTGGTTTGCTATAATTATAAAAAATATTTTTTTCATCCTTCGCTATCGCTTCCACAGTCTATAACTAATCTCAACACCAGACTACAATGAGTTCATTCAACGTCATAAAATAATCAGTTTAAAATATCTGCACACCAATAATAATATCAGATGAAAAGTAAGCCAAACTGTAAGTCAAACCTTTTATAGGAATATCTGTTCTTAACAGTTTATTGTGTTTGCGCATGTGCTCCCTCACTCGACAGTACTTTAACTTCATAACTGGTTCCTTGAATAAGAACTTAGTTAATAACCTAACATCAACTGACCACATTATTTGGGCAAATGTCTCATCAGTATCTTCTGCCCTACTTTCTGCATCTCTGAGTTTCACAGAGATATAAAAGAAAAGGCAAAACTAGGTCATTCCTGGGCTGAACAAAAGAATTTTTGTAGTAGTATGAATTACTGACCTTTCTAATAAGCCTGTCTTTCCCAGAAAACCAGGTAATCCAATCCAACTCAACTAATTAATGGTATCCTCCAATAACTAACAATAACAGCAGTACACAATGCAGCGGATTCAGAAGAAATGTTTCTATGGTTTTCTAAAGCCGTTACACTTAAGAAACACAATTTCCTAAATCAGAATAAATTTTGGGGATTATGTTCGATTATTCGTTAGCATACAGTCATTACTATTACAGTAGCTACTTCGTTATTGATTGACAAACACCTCTATACCTGAGATTATCTGGTATCTTGTATGGTCCTTTTTACCTGAGAACATTCACCCATTAAATCATCACCTTTATGAGCTCACTGAATGTAAGCTCACTGAATAGATTTAGCAGTCTTCGTAACAGAATGATAAGGATGGTAAGACTTTTGGAAATAAAATACATGATGGACATAGAAACATAGGAAACAACTTACTGAACAATACCGCTGGTGGTTTTCACGGCCACAAGAATAACAAGACATAAAGTAGGAAATAGCCTCTGTGATCATATTTCTGTATTCTAGATCCAAGATACTGCACTTAAAGCACTGCTATGAGCAATCAGACTAGCCTACCGATT